>NC_069499.1:1120284243-1120311743 GCF_027579735.1 Bombina bombina
ATAAATACATTACATTCTTTTATTTTTATAAATACATTACATTCTTTTATTTTTATAAATACATTACATTCTTGTATTTTTATAAATACATTACATTCTTGTATTTTTATAAATACATTACATTCTTGTATTTTTATAAATACATTACATTCTTTTATTTTTATAAATACATTACATTCTTTTATTTTTATAAATACATTACATTCTTTTATTTTTCAAGCTGTGCACTAAAATACATGCATTAAAGACGGTATTTTGAGGAATAAGTTTCCAAATAATGTAGAAATCATAAGATTGAAGAAACAAATATGACACAACTTTGAGTGTTTAATATAGCTACACTAAAGTGCTTTACAATAAGCTATAAAATGACTAGTTTGATAAGTTCTACATTTGTTTATATTCAAACAAGAGTCAATTTATAGATTTGTTCCCTGTTACTTCAGTCTCTTTGCTTGTAGTATTTGTTTATGTAGTGATCAAGGGCTCTATTTAACAAGCTCCGTATGGAGCTTGATGGCCCCTGTTTCTGGCGAGTCTTCAGAATCGCCAGAAACAGCAGTTATGAAGCAGCGGTCACAAAGACTGCTGCTCCATAACCTGTCCGCCTGCTCTGAGCAGGCAGACACACATCGCCACAATACAACCCGATCGAGTACGATCGGGTTAATGGACACCCCCCTGCTGGCGGCCCATCTTGTGAGCTACTGGTGCAATGCTGAATACGGCGAGCATATTGCTCGCCGTATTCAGCGGTCGGATCAGGTCCGCCAGACCTTGATAAATATGCCCCCAAGTGGATACTTTTTTTCTTGAGAGAACAGTGTAAGACTCATTCTCATTGCTTAAAGCGACAGTCAAGTCTAAAAAAAACTCATGTTTTAGATAGGGCATGTCATGTTAAACAACTTTCCAATTTACTTTTATCACCAATTTTGCTTTGTTCTCTTGGTATTCTGAGTTGAAAGCTAAACCTAGGAAGGTTCATATGCTAATTTCTAAGTCCTTGAAGGCCGCCTCTAATCACATGCTTTTGTATTTGCTTTTCACAACAGGGGAGAGTTAGTTCAGGTAAACCATGTAGATAACATTGTGATCATGCCCGTGGGTTGTGGCAGACACTGCACTAATTGGCTAAAATGAAAGTCAATAGATAATAAATAAAATGTCATGTGATCAGGGGGCTGTCAGAAGATGCTTATATACAAAGTAATCACAGAGGTAAAAAGTATATTAATATAACAGTGTTGGTTGTGCAAAACTGAGGAATGGGTAATAAAGGGATTATCTATCTTTTAAAACAGCAAAATTCTGGTGTTGACTGTCCCTTTAAAGTGATGGTAAACTCTCCCCTTTATAAAAACAGATCCACAATGTAAGTGATATTTAGGTGCAGTTTGATTCATCAGCTGTAATGAAGTTGCACTGTAACTTACTTTTTAATATAGATATGAAATTCAAATACCTCATTCTCCGTCACCAACGTCAAAATTCAATTTTTCTGTGAGCTAATGGTTTGAGTTGTTGTCCAATTAGCGCTCTAGCTACAACAAAAGAACCTTAAAGGGACAGTACACACCAATTTTCATATAACTGCATGTAATAGACACTACTATAAAGAATAAGATGCAGATACTGATATAAAAATCCAGTATAAAATCGTTTAAAAACTTACTTAGAAGTTTCCAGTTTAGCTCGGTTTAAAAGGTTAATGGAACACCCACTGCAAGTGGTATAACAAACAGAAGCAAGCTGGAGTAGGTATACGTCGGTATACTCCTAAAACTTTGGGGCTTGGTTAGGAGTCTGAAAATCAGAGCAATGTTATTTAAAAATAAGCAAAACTATCCATTTTAAAAAAACAAAAAAAACTGTATGGGCTATATAAATGGATCATCTACAAAACATTTATGCAAAGAAAAATCCATTGTATAATGTCCCTTTAAGGGTAGAGTGCTGATTGGAGAACAGATCAAACTATTAGCTCACAGAGCAAAATACTTTTAAAGTGGGCGGAGGAGAGCGGGATATTTGAATTTTCTCATAGAGACTGTGTTGGATGACTTATTTCATCAAATGGATAATCTCAGAAAAAGGGACATTAGACTAGAACTGGACATTAGACTAGAACTGGACATTAAAACTTTTCAGATTTACCAACAACAGTCTAGGATTCGACGAGGCCTGAGAATTTCTAAATTTCCCTCTTTTCAAGTGACCTGCCAAGATTTTATAACCAAATGGAATGATGTATTGACAGCCTGTTCCAAAGCATTAATATATTTGTTGATTGAATACAAAAAGAAACAGAGATTGCAACTTATCCAACATATGCAGGAGTTACAGGGAGATCTAAAAAAACATCAACATCAAAAGGAATTTAAAGATTATGATAAACAATTCCAGGACAACATGAAGTCCTTTAAAAGGGAATTGTGGTTATTCAAACAACAAAAAATGCACAGGGACAAGCTTGATTATGAACTTAAAGGGACAGTATACACTCATTTTCATATAACTGCATGTAATAGACACTACTATAAAGAATAATATGCATAGATACTGATATAAAAATCCAGTATAAAACTGTTTAAAAACTTACTTAGAAGCTGTCACTTTGGCTCTGTTGAAAAGGTAGCTGGAAAGCCCACTGCAAGTGGCAAATAAGACACTCCCCCCCTCCCCCTTCTTTTGCATATGAAAAGACCCTTTACACAAACAGGAGCAAGCTGGAGTAGGTAGTCGAGCGTATTCACATAAAACTTTGGGGCTTGGTTAGGAGTCTGAAAATCAGAGCAATGTTATTTAAAAATAAGCAAAACTATACATTAATTAAAAAAAAAAAACTTTATGGGCTATATAAATAGATTATCTACAAAACATTTATGCAAAGAAAAAATGAGTGTATAATGGCCCTTTAATAAGGTCTATAAGTGGTCCAGTAGTAATGAACATAGGACACCATATAAGAATAGAGTTACACATAAGAAAGGCATGGGTAACACAAATGCAGGGCCTAAACAATCCAAAAAAGTCACATTCAGTGAAACTGAATACGACTATGATACTTCTGACCAGGAAACATCACAACAAAACACATCTAGTGGTAATTCAGCAGGGGACACTATTTCTGTATTAGATCCCCCAACCCCCAGTACATCCTCCCAGTCAAAAAACGGGGTGGGCCCCAGCAAACCAAATATAAAGATAAAAACAAAAACCAAAAGAAAATACGTAGAGGGAGTCGGGGAAGAGGGGGAAAGTGCAAATTACAACAGGTATCCTCAAAGGAAAAGAGTACCTTACAGGACAACACCTCCTTAAATAATGTTATTAATCTATCATCTAGAAATTTGAACAAACAGGAAATTTCACTTTTACAAAAAGGTTTGAGCTTTGCCCCTAGTTGTAGTTTTGATTTATTTTCCACCATTCTAGATGTAAATAGATTTGTAAGAGACCTTACTTTGAAGAAACATTATTTTAATGATGAGTCAGAGGAACATAGTGTAACACAAAAAGATGGTGACAATAGTACTACTATTGAGTCAACACATCATTTCAATTTTAACTTTAACGACCAAGCAGCCATGACAGACATGCTGGAGCTAATGAGGGATAGCAATGTTGATCAAAGATTTGGCCCCTCAGAAAAAGATATTGATCTTGGTAGATTTAAAGATAAAACCTATTTTTATCCTATACATAGTAGGGGCTTAAACTTACAGGTCTTTCAACAGACACTTGAGACTCAGCTCATTGAATTGGACAGCAAAAATAAAAGCACTACTAGTAAAGGTTATAAAAATAACAATTTGACTGCACTTGAAAGAAAAGCCATCACTGATCTTAAAAATGATCCGAATATAGTCATTAGGGAATCAGATAAGGGTGGTAATACTGTTATCTTAAACAAATGTGATTATGTGGCAGAAGCCAATAGGCAACTTGCCAATGAGGCTGTATACCAGCCCTTGATCTGTGACCCTACTGACAATTTTCGTAGATCTTTAGCTGAGATAGTTCACAAAGCTAAACTGGATGGAGTGATTTCTGAGAAGGTGGTGGAATATCTATTACCTAAACATCCAACTATGCCGATATTCCACCACTTGCCTAAACTTCACAAAGACCCCAAAAACCCTCCGGGCCGTCCGATCGTGGCCGGTATTGGTTCACTTAATGAAAGACTTTCGGATCTAGTTGATACGTTTTTACAGCCTATAGTTACTAATCTATATGGTTATTTACGAGACACTACAGCACTTTTTGCACAGGTCGAACACATAACTTGGTGTGAGAATTACAGATTAGTCACAATGGATGTGACATCATTATACACATCCATCCCTCACGATATGGGATTACAAGCATTAATGTTTTTCCTTACGAATTTCACTACTTATGATTTTTTGACAATTCAATTTTTGTACACTGCTGTTGAATATTTACTTACACACAATTTTTTTATGTTTGAGGGCAAGTACTATCTCCAGAGACGTGGCACGGCCATGGGTGCGAAATTCGCACCCTCATATGCAAATTTGTATATGGGGTTTTGGGAGCTGTGCCACGTCTTTGGGGATACTAATCCCTTTCGTGAGAACATTGTTTATTTTGGTAGGTATATAGATGATTTGCTTTTGGTGTGGGATGGGGACAGTCATTCGGTTCAACTGTTCCTTGAACACGCCAACAGCAATAATCTAAACCTTAAATTCACCATGTTTGAAAGTAGTGATTGCCTAAACTTTTTGGATATCACACTCACTTCACATATTGACACACATTCTTTGGAGGTAGAGTTATACAGAAAGAGTTCAGCGGGTAATACCATTCTTCACTCTTCCTCCTGTCACCCAAAACACACCATTAATTCTATACCCTATGGCCAAATGATTAGGACTAAAAGGAATTGCACCACTGAGGACAAATTTCAATCACATGCAGCCAACACGGGCCACAGATTGGAAGCCCGAGGTTATGATATGAAATTATTAAAGGAAACCAAGAATAGAGTGGATAAATTAAACAGAGATGATCTTCTTACTACCAAATGTGTGAGTAAAACACAGAATAAGAGATATAACAATAAACCATATTTTACAACAAATTACAGTAAAGACTATAAAAAAATTTGTGACATTATTCGTAAATGTTTGCCAATTTTAAAAAGTGATGCCAAGTTAAGCAAAATAGTTCAACACGGCTGTAATTTTTCAGCACGTAAAGCAAAGACCTTAGGAAGCTTATTAGCTCCCTCAATGCTACCGTCACAAACTAACCAATCTTGGTTAAAGAGAAGAATAGGTTCCATGAAATGTCAAGGAAATATTTGTAAAACCTGCAAACACATCCAACAGGGTCCCAAATTTGTATCAAGTACAACAAATAGGGAGTTTGACATACGCTTCAGCATTTCATGTAACACCAAATTTGTCATTTATTTACTTACATGCCAAGGATGTAAAAAAACAGTACGTGGGGCGCACTAAACGTGCTCTGCGTGACAGGTTCTTACAACATCTCAGAGATATTGGCAACCCGGATTGTAATACACCAATAGCTAAGCACTTTAGAGAGGAACATAATTCCAATGATACCCTCTTGACAGTACAAGGCATTGACCATGTCCCTAGACACAGGAGAGGGGGCGACAGAGAGAGACTTTTGGACCAAAGGGAAGTGTTTTGGATTTTCCATCTCAAAACAAAGCACCCCTTTGGTCTAAATTCCATAATGGATGTTGATTTATTTTACTGATAGATTAATGATTGTTTTTTTCATTTTCTCTCCTTTTTAATAAAAAAGAAAATGAATTAAAGTAAAGAATATCTTTAAGTAAAAAATATCTTTAAGTGGAGATTTAGTTCTACATCCATTTAGGATCAAATCAGAGTAATAAAAAAAAGTTTTTTCATATATATCTAGCCATCTGACAGTTTTAAATAAACACACTTAACATTTATGTTTGCTTTAAAATGAAAATGTTTAATATAAGAAACAAAAAAAACAATTAATGATAATTTACCTTTAACCATGACTATCTAGGCAGTCATGGGTTAATTCAACAGATGCATGTAATTGATAATTAACTTTACCTTTAAATTAAGGCTTTTCCCAGCACTAATTATGCCAGTGAACAAGGGCTGACATTAGGCCCGAAACATGTTTGGCTGCTGTTGCTCTATGTCAGTTACAGGACTGTAGCTGATTTTCCCTTTTGTTTTTTCTTTCATGTTTTTACATGCAACTGATTTTTAACATTTTTTGTACCAAATAAAGCTGTATTTTTCAACTTTTAACAATTTGACATATACTCTTTTCTTTTTCATATGGTCTGGAGATGCGGATTAGCAGAGTGTTTGTATATTAAAAAGTAAGTTACAGCTGATGAATTAAAGTCCATCTAAAATATTGCTAACATTTCAGATCTGTTTTTATGAAGGGGACAGTTTACTATCACTTTAACTCTATAAAGGGCAGCAATTATGACACTGACATTTTTAGACTATACATATTGATACATTGTATGTAAATAATTAAATATTGTTTTTATTTATCCATCTGAATACTCATTTCTTTGCAAGCAGGCTTTATATTTGTAAAAATAATGGTATTTTACTAATGATTGAAAAGGTGGGGATGCATTTCAACAAGAAAAACAGGGTAGCAATATAAAAGAATAAGGGGAGAACAATTAAAACTACATTTTCATTTAAGCTAGAATTAAGAGGCTTTGTAAATGTAATACTCATTTATTCTTTTAACCCCTTGAGTGCCAACGACAGCTCAGAGCCGTCGCTAGCACTCACCTACCTTGAGAGCAATCTGGGGACTCACATCATCTCCCACCCCGGCGATCGGGCCTGTATAGTGACAGGCATCGCTGGTGCTTCCCGTTACGTGCGGTGAGGTCACGCGCAATGACATCATCGTGCAACTTTATTTAAAAATTACAATGGACAAGATAGGGAAAGGGGGCATGCTGCTTAGAAGCCTGTATCTCAGGCATCTAAGCAGCTACAGACCCCCAAGACCCACCGTTGGAAAGGTAATCGCTTGGTATAAGTGTTGGGGATCTGGGGGGAGAGTAAAATTTTTCTTTTTTTAAAAAAAATTGTAAAAAAAAAAATTAAATCCAGCTTAGCACTCAAAGGTTTATAACAAAGATCTGTTTTTTCATTAAGTGACCAGGCATCAGATTATATTCTGTTAATTATTTAAAAAAAAAAACAAGGAAAGATAGGACAATTTTAGAAACATTTTTATTATAACAGAGTAACATATATTAAAAAAAATCAGATTATAAGTAAGATGTTTATGTTTTCCTTTATCTCCCTATTTGGAAAAAAACTTTTTTCCACCCTGTAGCAGAACGGTTATTCTTGTCTGTAACAGAGAGAGGAACTGGCTCCAGGACGAGATATGTCTGTAACAATGTCACAGCGCATCCGGATAGAACTAGAAATGTACTGCAGAATAAGGACAATATATACAACATGACGTGTATCTGGTGGCAGGTCCCAGTACTAGCAAGGCTAAAGCTGGTGAGGTTACAAGATGACACATGGGGCCCTACTGTTGGTGATCTTCTCTAATGGCTCTCCGTTCTTGGCCTTTCGAATAACGTTGATAAGCTGCAAAGTATAAGATTTAGTGAGAAGACAGACACAGGTACAGTATATATTTTGGGCCACTGGGACACAATACCCAGTGACTGTATAGAGGGTACTGAGAAGTCCTGGGATACAATGAAAATAGCATTAATAAAATAAAAGGCTAAATCTCTCACACCTGGAGATCCTGGTCTGGGCCAATGTACAGAAGGCCCACAGAGCACACCTAAATTACATGAGATCTGATTGACCATAGGTCTCCAATTTAATGAGTAGTCAAGCATACGCTAAATCTTAACCTTGTCATACATCTAAGGCACATCACGTTTAGTTGTAATTTTTTGACCCACTCCCAAAAACTTTAGATGTTATGGTAGATTTTGGCCATTATCACAGGTAGCTCGAACTCCACTAGGGGCAGAAACATGTTTTTTCTTTTCAATTGATCTAACCATCTCATGAGAGAATGATATAATTTAGAGGTTTCTGTTCCCATTCTGAGGAATTTGACACATTTCAGGTCTAGCTAATTGGAAATTTGTTGATTTTTGCATTGTCATTATCTGTGAAAAAAAATAAAAATAAAAATAAAAAACGATATATATATATATATATATATATATATATATAAAAATAAACAACATATGCTATGTCAACCGATACCATTTGTCATTCGAGATTCTTTGTTTTTTGTTATAAAAACACAATAAAAAGATTACAAAAAAAATAAATAAAAGGCTAAACGTGCCATATAAGACGAAATGTTCATAAACAGACACTTACATCTTTCTCATATGGAAATCCACCGAGCTCCAGTTTGGAAAAAATCAGATGTCCATTTATTTCGATTTCAAAGGCACCTGAATATAAAGAAGAAAAAAAAAAAAAAATCACAGTAAAATTAGGAGACCCATACCCAGAATGGCCATTGTTATCAATATGAGCTATGCTATACTGTACACACTTGTGTCACTGTCACTTAAAGGGATAGGAAAGTAAAAATTAAACTTGCATAATTCCGATAGAGCATGTCATTTTAAGACACTTTTAAATTCAGTTCTATTTTCAAATGTGCTTCATTCTTTTGGTATCTCTTGTTGAAAAATAATACGCACATATCCTACACTAGTGGGGGCTGCTGCTAATTGGTGCCTGCACACATTTGTCTTTTGTGATTGGCTAACTAGATGTGTTAATCTATCCGCCAGTATTGCAATGCTGTTCCTTTAGCAAAGGATAACAATAGAACAAAGCACATTTGATAAAGGAAGTAAATTTGAAAGTTGTTTAAAAATTGTATGTTCTATCCAACATGAAAGAACATTTTGGGGTTTCCTGTCCCTTTAATACACAGGGACATTGCGCTCTCTCTCCCCTTAGAGGCAACTATATTTTTACGTCTCTTAAACCTTCAAACATTTACTTCCTGTACTACATGGGCGGTACTGTCCATCTCCGTAACAGCAAGGCTATATCTCACGTGAGAACAAGCTAGCACTCTGCAAGATCCTCACCTGTGCCACCTGGTCGAGAATCAATGCTGACATCCGGAAACTCATCCTGCACAGCACTCACCAACTCTTCATAATGTGACTTAAACCCGCAGGGCTCACTGTGGGAGGCAAAAGCTTAACGTTAAGGAGACACTACCGATACTTAACTCAAATGTATGGGGGTAGTCCCTAGTTTGTGCTTTTTACTGCTCTTTGTCCGTGTTCCTAGTTTTTTACCATCCTTGTTTCCCCATCACTAACCCATTGCCTTCACTTAACTTGACTATTCTATCACCCTCGCTCTCTCTCTCTCAAGGATATCTTTCTGAAACCCTGCCTCTCACTATTTCCTTTAAAAGAAAATGCAGAAAACATTTCCCAATTGATTATATTTCAATATAAAAATCACCACTTCTGTAAAAGTCTGCATTGTGTTGGTGTGTGCTCCTTTAATATCCTCTATTCACATAACATTCCGTTTTATGAATGTTTTCATGAGATTTACAAAATGAGAGTAAATACAACTAATGCGATGGATGTTTCTTGTACCCTAATGCAAACTGACAGCAATAACAGTGCAAGAATCAAGACAGGTGCACCATAGGGGATTTAAAATGTAGTGTTCTCCCCAGGACCTATTTAATGGACCCACCACCCAGCTGGTTTTACAGACCATCCAGCTAAAATCTAAGTCAATATTAAAGGGACATTAAACCCAAATTTTTTCTTTCATGATTCTGACAGAGAATACCATTTAAACAACTTTCTAATTTACTTCTATTATCTAATTTGCTTCATTCTCTTTATATTCTTTCCTGAAAAGCATATCTAGCTAGGTTAAGTAACTTCTGATTGGTGGCTGCACATAGATGCCTCGTGTGATTGGCTCACCAATGTGCATTGCTATTTCTTTAACAAATGATATCTAAAGATTGCACCAAATCAGATAATAGAAGTAAATTGGAATGTTGTTTAAAATTGTATGCTCTATCTGAATCGTGAAAGAATTTTTTTGGGTTTAATGGCCCTTTAAGCTAAAATAACCAAATATTACATTGTTTCAATGTTTGTCACACAAATTATCATTATATCAATTTATGTTAAATTGTGCAATTAATTTGTGCTTTGGATAGCTTCAGTAAAATGTATAAATAACAGAAAATGTTATAATATGTCAAGGTATTACATTGCTACTGAGTATTATCTCAGCTACTTCATAATGCCACCAGACTGGTAACATTTTCTGTGATGAACACTAATGCATCTTTATTGGGGGGGGGGGGGGGGGACCTGACCCATCTTTAAAGGGACAGTCAACTCCAAAATGTTTATTGTTTAAAAAAAGATAGATAATTCCTTTATTACCCATTCCCTAGTTTTTGCATAACCAAGATAGCTATATTAATATACTTTTAACCCCTGGGATGACTTTCTAAGCCTCTTCTGACAGCCCCATTATCACATGACTTTTTATTTATTATCTATTGATTTGCATTTTAACCAATTAGTGCTGTATTGTGCACAATTTCACGGGCGTGAGCACAAGGTTATCTATATGGCTCACATGAACTAGCAGTCTCCTGTTGTGAAAAGCAAATAAAAAGCATGTGAAAAGAGGCTGTCTGTTGTTGCTTAGAAACAGGCAGAAATTTAGAGATTTAAATGTTATAAAGTACATTAATATAACCATGTTGGATATGCAAAGCTGGGGAATGGGTAGTAAAGGCATTATCTATCTTTTTAAACAACAAACAATTTTGGTGTTGACTGTCCCTTTAAATCTCATCAGGTATAAAGTTAAAGGAAAATAATTAATGTTGAATATGTGTTTTTTTGTTGTTGTTTTTTAAATTAGTATAACGTGTAGGCACTTCATGTGAGATGCAGTTAAAAGTCCCATCAAAAATGACTACAATACTTGATATGGGAAGATGCTTTCATGCTGTGCAGAAACAAAAAAAAGCACATTTCTTTGTGTGAATGGTAGCACTAATTTAAGGGGCAATGAAACCCAGGGAATTCATTCTCCTGGTATAGTTTGTTGAAGGAGCAGCAATGCACCACTGTGAGCTAGATGAATGCATCTGGTGAGCCAATGACAAGAGGCATATATGTGAATCATGGAAGTTTGACTTTACTGTTCCGTAAAAACATATAAAATTAGAGTAGTAAGACTAATAACTTTCCATGACTCCTTAACAGATAACTTATGAATAAGTTTGTGGGTACACAAAAACACCATTAAAACCCAGTATGCCCAGTTACACTAAAAATATTGCACTGGTAACACAGAACTAGAGAGATAATCCTCTCCTACAAACAGGCTGGTAGTTATTATATAACCACACTGTAAAGGTTACAAGCCAGTTGTGAGATAAGCAGCGGTTTTAGGCAAATCACCAGTAATCTAGTGACCCCCATGATTTTAACGGGAGATGAAACTTAAATGTTTTTCTTTCAGATAGAGCCTGCCATTTTAAACAACTTTCTAATTTACTTCTATTCCATTTTCTTCATTCTCTTGGTGTCTTTTGTTGAAAAGCAGCAATGTAAGCTCAGGAGTGTGTGCCTGTCTGGAGCACTATATTGCAGCAGTTTTGCAAGAATATTATCCCATTTGCAAGAGCACTAGCTGGCAGCACTGTTTCCTGTCATATAGTGCTCCAGACACCTACCTAGGTATCTCTTTAACACAGAATATCAAGGGAATCAATGCTTTGATAATAGAAATAAATGTAAAACTGTTTTTAAAAAAGGTACACACACATGCTCCCTTATCATATATTTGTCTGTAAACCAAAGCTTAAAGGGACATTCCTGTGAAAAACATAATTTAGGAACTTACCCGATAAATTCATTTCTTTCATAGCGGTGAGAGTTCACAAGCTTGTTACTGATGAGATATTCATTAGCGCTGCGGAATCTGTTGGCGCTCTACAAATAACCGATAATAATTCCTACCAGGAGGGGGCAAAGTTTCCCAAACCTCAAATGCCTATAAATACACCTCAATTGGCCGTAATCATAGCATGCTATGATTACGGCCAATTGGGCCGAAACATGTTAGCAGTCCTGTCGGCTTTTTTTGTTTTGGATGCTTTCTGTTTTTAATATATGTTCGGAATAAAATTTATATGCTTTTAAAACAGCGGTTCCTATCCAGTTTTTTTGCATCATTTGCACCAGTCCAGGAACCGCTGTACCCGCCTGGCCGGGTGTTTTGCAGTCTACCAGGATTTCCGTTGGAGCCCCTCCTTCCCCCCCCCGCCGCAAGTACGTCATTGGAGACGTCGAGTGGAGCCTCGGTTTGGTGCAGTGAGGAAGCGTGCACTACAGGATCGCCGGATAGAAGCTGTGGGACCATTGCGATGTATCACAGGTCCCTGTACAGCGCCGGAGCTTGAGTTGTCCTGGAGTATGTGCAGACGCGACAGGTATCTTATTCCCTACATTTTGGAGGTGGGTGGGGGGGGGGGGAGCTGTCTTGGAGCATCACATTACTGGTTTTTGAACCGTTATAAGAGACTGTCTTTTCCGGAGTTCCTGTGATTACTTATCTGGAGATATCGCATACATATATATTTGCCTTTTATACAGCTTTGTGTCTACCTCTTCTTTTTGTACTATAAATACACCTCCTCATACTTTTCTCTCATATAGGTGGTGAGAGTCCACAAGCTTGTTACTGATGGGATATAATACCCAAGATGTGGAAGCAAAACAAAAATAAAGTTAGGGATAAAATAACAGCTTTCTTAAATATTAAAAACAAAAAACAACACTTAAAAGGGACACTGAACCCAAACTTTTTCTTTTGTAATTCAGAAAGAGCATGCAATTTTAAGCAAATTTCTAATTTGCTCCTATTATCAAATTTTCTTCATTCTCTTGCTATCTTTATTTGAAAAAAAGGCATCTAAGCTTTTTTTGGTTTCAGTACTCTGGACAGCACTTTTTTATTGGTGGATGAATTTATCCACCAATCAGCAAGGACAACCCAGGTTGTTCACAAAAAATGGTCCGGCATCTAAACTTACATTCATGCATTTCAAATAAAGATAACAAGAGAATGAAGAATATTTGATAATAGGAGTAAATTAGAAAGTTGCTTAAAATTTCATGCTCAATCTGAATCACTAAAGAAAAAAAAACAGAATTTATGTTTACCTGATAAATTTCTTTCTCCAACGGTGTGTCCGGTCCACGGCGTCATCCTTACTTGTGGGATATTCTCTTCCCCAACAGGAAATGGCAAAGAGCCCAGCAAAGCTGGTCACATGATCCCTCCTAGGCTCCGCCTACCCCAGTCATTCGACCGACGTTAAGGAGGAATATTTGCATAGGAGAAACCATATGGTACCGTGGTGACTGTAGTTAAAGAAAATAAAATATCAGACCTGATTAAAAAAACCAGGGCGGGCCGTGGACCGGACACACCGTTGGAGAAAGAATTTTATCAGGTAAACATAAATTCTGTTTTCTCCAACATTGGTGTGTCCGGTCCACGGCGTCATCCTTACTTGTGGGAACCAATACCAAAGCTTTAGGACACGGATGAAGGGAGGGAGCAAATCAGGTCACCTAAATGGAAGGCACCACGGCTTGCAAAACCTTTCTCCCAAAAATAGCCTCAGAAGAAGCAAAAGTATCAAACTTGTAAAATTTGGTAAAAGTGTGCAGTGAAGACCAAGTCGCTGCCCTACATATCTGATCAACAGAAGCCTCGTTCTTGAAGGCCCATGTGGAAGCCACAGCCCTAGTGGAATGAGCTGTGATTCTTTCGGGAGGCTGCCGTCCGGCAGTCTCATAAGCCAATCTGATGATGCTTTTAATCCAAAAAGAGAGAGAGGTAGAAGTTGCTTTTTGACCTCTCCTTTTACCTGAATAAACAACAAACAAGGAAGATGTTTGTCTAAAATCCTTTGTAGCATCTAAATAGAATTTTAGAGCGCGAACAACATCCAAATTGTGCAACAAACGTTCCTTCTTTGAAACTGGTTTTGGACACAGAGAAGGTACGATAATCTCCTGGTTAATGTTTTTGTTAGAAACAACTTTTGGAAGAAAACCAGGTTTAGTACGTAAAACCACCTTATCTGCATGGAACACCAGATAAGGAGGAGAACACTGCAGAGCAGATAATTCTGAGACTCTTCTAGCAGAAGAAATCGCAACTAAAAACAAAACTTTCCAAGATAATAACTTAATATCAACGGAATGTAAGGGTTCAAACGGAACCCCCTGAAGAACTGAAAGAACTAAATTGAGACTCCAAGGAGGAGTCAAAGGTTTGTAAACAGGCTTGATTCTAACCAGAGCCTGAACAAAGGCTTGAACATCTGGCACAGCTGCCAGCTTTTTGTGAAGTAATACCGACAAGGCAGAAATCTGTCCCTTCAGGGAACTTGCAGATAATCCTTTTTCCAATCCTTCTTGAAGGAAGGATAGAATCCTAGGAATCTTAACCTTGTCCCAAGGGAATCCTTTAGATTCACACCAACAGATATATTTTTTCCAAATTTTGTGGTAAATCTTTCTAGTCACAGGCTTTCTGGCCTGAACAAGAGTATCGATCACAGAATCTGAGAATCCTCGCTTCGATAAAATCAAGCGTTCAATCTCCAAGCAGTCAGCTGGAGTGAAACCAGATTCGGATGTTCGAACGGACCCTGAACAAGAAGGTCTCGTCTCAAAGGTAGCTTCCAAGGTGGAGCCGATGACATATTCACCAGATCTGCATACCAAGTCCTGCGTGGCCACGCAGGAGCTATCAAGATCACCGACGCCCTCTCCTGCTTGATCCTGGCTATCAGCCTGGGGATGAGAGGAAATGGCGGGAACACATAAGCTAGTTTGAAGGTCCAAGGTGCTACTAGTGCATCCACTAGAGCCGCCTTGGGATCCCTGGATCTGGCCCCGTAGCAAGGAACTTTGAAGTTCTGACGAGAGGCCATCAGATCCATGTCTGGAATGCCCCACAGGTGAGTGACTTGGGCAAAGATTTCCGGATGGAGTTCCCACTCCCCCGGATGCAATGTCTGACGACTCAGAAAATCCGCTTCCCAATTTTCCACTCCTGGGATGTGGATAGCAGACAGGTGGCAGGAGTGAGACTCCGCCCAAAGAATAATTTTGGTTACTTCTTCCATCGCTAGGGAACTCCTTGTTCCCCCCTGATGGTTGATGTACGCAACAGTCGTCATGTTGTCTGATTGAAACCGTATGAACCTGGTCCTCGCAAGCTGGGGCCAGGCCTGGAGCGCATTGAATATCGCTCTCAGTTCCAGAATATTTATCGGTAGAAGAGATTCTTCCCGAGACCAAAGACCCTGAGCTTTCAGGGATCCCCAGACCGCGCCCCAGCCTATCAGACTGGCGTCGGTCGTGACAATGACCCACTCTGGTCTGTGGAACATCATCCCTTGAGACAGATTGTCCAGGGACAGCCACCAACGGAGTGAGTCTCTGGTCCTCTGATTTACTTGTATCTTCGGAGACAAGTCTGTATAGTCCCCATTCCACTGACTGAGCATGCACAGTTGTAATGGTCTTAGATGAATGCGCGCAAAAGGAACTATGTCCATCGCCGCCACCATCAACCCGATCACTTCCATGCACTGAGCTGTGGAAGGAAGAGGAACGGAAAGAAGTATCCGACAAGAGTCCAGAAGCTTTGTTTTTCTGGCCTCTGTTAGAAAGATCCTCATTTCTAAGGAGTCTATAATTGTTCCCAAGAAGGGAACCCTTGTTGACGGGGATAGAGAACTCTTTTCCACGTTCACTTTCCAGCCGTGAGATCTGAGAAAGGCCAGGACAATGTCCGTGTGAGCCTTTGCTTGAGGAAGGGACGACGCTTGAATCAGAATGTCGTCCAGGTAAGGTACTACTGCAATGCCCCTTGGTCTTAGCACCGCTAGAAGGGACCCTAGTACCTTTGTGAAAATCCTTGGAGCAGTGGCTAATCCGAAAGGAAGCGCCACGAACTGGTAATGTTTGTCCAGGAATGCAAACCTTAGGAACCGATGATGTTCCTTGTGGATAGGAATGTGTAGATACGCATCCTTTAAATCCACCGTGGTCATAAATTGACCTTCCTGGATGGAAGGAAGGATAGTTCGAATGGTTTCCATCTTGAACGATGGGACCTTGAGAAATTTGTTTAAGATCTTGAGATCTAGGATTGGTCTGAACGTTCCCTCTTTTTTGGGAACTATGAACAGATTGGAGTAGAACCCCATCCCTTGTTCTCTTAATGGAACAGGATGAATCACTCCCATTTTTAACAGGTCTTCTACACAATGTAAGAACGCCTGTCTTTTTATGTGGTCTGAAGACAACTGCGACTTGTGGAACCTCCCCCTTGGGGGAAGTCCCTTGAATTCCAGAAGATAACCCTGGGAGACTATTTCTAGCGCCCAAGGATCCAGAACATCTCTTGCCCAAGCCTGAGCGAAGAGAGAGAGTCTGCCCCCCACCAGATCCGGTCCCGGATCGGGGGCCAATATTTCATGCTGTCTTAGTAACAGTGGCAGGTTTCTTGGCCTGCTTTCCCTTGTTCCAGCCTTGCATTGGTCTCCAAGCTGGCTTGGCCTGAGAAGTATTACCCTCTTGCTTAGAGGACGTAACACCTTGGGCTGGTCCGTTTTTACGAAAGGGACGAAAATTAGGTCTATTTTTTGCCTTGAAGGGCCGATCCTGAGGAAGGGCGTGGCCCTTACCCCCAGTGATATCAGAGATAATCTCTTTCAAGTCAGGACCAAACAGCGTTTTCCCCTTGAAAGGAATGTTTAGTAGCTTGTTCTTGGAAGACGCATCAGCCGACCAAGATTTCAACCAAAGCGCTCTGCGCGCCACAATAGCAAACCCAGAGTTCTTAGCCGCTAACTTAGCCAATTGCAAAGAGGCGTCTAGAGTGAAAGAATTAGCCAATTTGAGAGCATTGATTCTGTCCATAATCTCCTCATAAGGAGGAGAGTCACTATCGAGCACCTTAAGCAGTTCATCAAACCAGAAATATGCGGCTGTAGTGACAGGGACAATGCATGAAATGGGTTGTAGAAGGTAACCCTGCTGAACAAACATCTTTTTAAGCAAACCTTCTAATTTTTTATCCATAGGATCTTTGAAAGCACAACTATCCTCTATGGGAATAGTGGTGCGTTTGTTTAAAGTAGAAACCGCTCCCTCGACCTTGGGGACTGACTGCCATAAGTCCTTTCTGGGGTCGACCATAGGAAACAATTTTTTAAATATGGGGGGAGGGACGAAAGGAATACCGGGCCTTTCCCATTCTTTATTAACAATGTCCGCCACCCGCTTGGGTATAGGAAAAGCTTCTGGGAGCCCCGGCACCTCTAGGAACTTGTCCATTTTACATAGTTTCTCTGGGATGACTAAATTTTCACAATCATCCAGAGTGGATAATACCTCCTTAAGCAAAATGCGGAGATGTTCCAATTTAAATTTAAATGTAATCACATCAGATTCAGCCTGCTGAGAAATGTTCCCTAAATCAGTAATTTCTCCCTCAGACAAAACCTCCCTGGCCCCCTCAGATTGGGTTAGGGGCCCTTCAGAGATATTAATATCAGCGTCGTCATGCTCTTCAGTAACTAAAACAGAGCAGCCACGCTTACGCTGACAAGGGTTCATTTTGGCTAAAATGTTTTTGACAGAATTATCCATTACAGCCGTTAATTGTTGCATAGTAAGGAGAATTGGCGCGCTAGATGTACTAGGGGCCTCCTGAGTGGGCAAGACTCGTGTAGACGAAGGAGGGAATGATGCAGTACCATGCTTACTCCCCTCACTTGAGGAATCATCTTGGGCATCATTGTCATTATCACATAAATCACATTTATTTAAATGAATAGGAATTCTGGCTTCCCCACATTCAGAACACAGTCTATCTGGTAGTTCAGACATGTTAAACAGGCATAAACTTGATCAGAAAGTACAAAAAACGTTTTAAAATAAAACCGTTACTGTCACTTTAAATTTTAAACTGAACACACTTTATTACTGCAATTGCGAAAAAACATGAAGGAATTGTTCAAAATTCACCAAATTTTCACCACAGCGTCTTAAAGCCTTGAAAATATTGCACACCAATTTTGGAAGCTTTAACCCTTAAAATAACGGAACCGGAGCCGTTTTAAGCTTTAAACCCCTTTACAGTCCCTGGTATCTGCTTTGCTGAGACCCAACCAAACCCAAAGGGGAATACGATACCAAATGACGCCTTCAGAAGTCTTTTATAAGTATCAGAGCTCCTCTCACATGCGACTGCATGCCATGCCTCTCAAAAACAAGTGCGCAACACCGGCGCGAAAATGAGACTCTGCCTATGCTTTGGGAAAGCCCCTAAAGAATAAGGTGTCTAAAACAGTGCCTGCCGATATTATTAAATCAAAATACCCAGAATAAATGATTCCTCAAGGCTAAATAAGTGTTAATATCGATCGATTTAGCCCAAAAAAAAGTCTACAGTTTAAATAAGCCCTTGTGAAGCCCTTATTTACAATCGTAATAAACATGGCTTACCGGATCCCATAGGGAAAATGACAGCTTCCAGCATTACATCGTCTTGTTAGAATGTGTCATACCTCAAGCAGCAAGAGACTGCAAACTGTTCCCCCAACTGAAGTTAATTGCTCTCAACAGTCCTGTGTGGAACAGCCATGGATTTTAGTTACGGTTGCTAAAATCATTTTCCTCATACAAACAGAATTCTTCATCTCTTTTCTGTTTCTGAGTAAATAGTACGTACCAGCACTATTTGAAAATAACAAACTCTTGATTGAATAATGAAAAACTACAGTTAAACACTAAAAAACTCTAAGCCATCTCCGTGGAGATGTTGCCTGTACAACGGCAAAGAGAATGACTGGGGTAGGCGGAGCCTAGGAGGGATCATGTGACCAGCTTTGCTGGGCTCTTTGCCATTTCCTGTTGGGGAAGAGAATATCCCACAAGTAAGGATGACGCCGTGGACCGGACACACCTATGTTGGAGAAATTGGGTACAGTGTCCCTTTAAATAGGCATTAGAATCAAACTTGAGACAGCTGCCTGAAGAACCTATTAAAAGCTGCTTCTGAAGAAGCAAAAACATTAATTTTTTTAGTAAAGGTATGCAAAGAAGACCAACTGGCTGATTTGCATATTTGATCAACTGAAGCTTCATTCTTGAAAGCCCAAGATGTGGCAACTGATCTTGTAGCATAAGCTGTAATTCTCTGAGGCGGAGACTGGGCCGCCTCCAAATAAACTTTGTGAATCAGAAGTTTCAACCAAGATGCCAAAGAAATGGCAGAGGCTTTGTGACCTTTTTCTAGAACCAGAAAAAATAACAAATAGACTAGAAGTCTTTCTGAAAACCTAAGTAGCATCAACATAATATTTCAAATCTCTTAACACATCCAAAGAATACAAAGATCTTTCAAGAGTATTCTTAGGATTAGGACACAAGGAAGTAACAATAATTTCCCTATTAATGTTGTTAGAATTCACAACTTTAGGCAAACATTTTAACCAAGTCCGCAAACCAAATACCAAATTTAAGACTCCAAGGAGGAGAAATAGATTTAATAACAGATTTTATGCGAGTCAAAGCCTGGACGAAACTGTGAATATCTGGAAGATTAGCAATCTTTCCGTGAAATAAAACAGAAACAGCAGAGATATGTCCTTTCAAAGTATTGGCAGACAAACCTTTATCCAAACCATCCAGAAGAAACTGAAGAATCCTAGGAATACTCATGTGTAGAACACCATGAAATATAGGTTTTCCAAACCTTGTGATATATTTTCCTTGAAACAGGCATACAGAACCTGAATCATAGTGTTAATCACTGAGTCAGAGAAACCTCTGACAAGGAGAAACCTCTAACAAGGACTATGACTTCAAATTTAGAGATTTGAGATCCGGGTGGAAAAACGGGCATTGAGATAGGAGGTCCAGTCTTAGAGGTAGTGACCAAGGCTGGCAACTGGACATTCAAACAAGGTCCGCATAATAAAACCTGTGAACCCTGCTGGTGCTATCAGAAACACAAAAGATTGTACCATTATGATCTTTGAGATCACTCTTGGAAGAAGAACCAGAGGTGGAAAAATGTAAGCAGGGAACTGCTTGAACATCCATCATTTCCGCCTGAGGATCCCTGAACTTGGAGAGGTGCCATCAGATCTATTTCTGGAAGACCCACATCTGCACAATTTGATAGAACAAATCTGGATGGAGAGACCATTCCCTTGGATGTAGAGTTTGACGGCTGAGATAATCCGCTTACAAATTGTCTATACCTGGGATATGAATCGCAGTGATTGGACAAGAGTTGGATTCCGCCTAAGAAAGTATTAGAGATACTTCCTTCATTGCTAGGGGACGGCGAGCCCCCCCCCCCCCTTGATGATTGACATATGCCACTGTTGTTATATAGTCTGTATGAAAACAAAATGCATGGTTCTCTCTTTAAAAGAGGCCAAGCCTGAAGAGCTCTGAAAATATCACGTAGATGTAAGATATTGATTGGTAACCTTGCCTCTCAAGGATTCCAAACCCCTTGTGCTATCAGAAACCCCCAACTTGTAAGGCTTGCATCTGTGGTGATCACAGACCAGGTAGGACAAACAAAGAAGGCCCTTTGAACAATAAGGTGATGGTTTAACCACCAATTCAGAGAGAGTTGAGTGTTGGGATCTAAGAATATCAGTTGTGATATTTGAGTGTAATCCCTGCACCATTGGTGCAACATGCAAAGCTGTAGAGGCCTCATATGAAAACAAGCAAAAAGGGATCACATCTGATGCTGCAATCATGGGACCTAAAACTTCCATGCACATAGCCACTGAAGGGAATGAAAGAGACTGAAGGTTTAGACAAGCTGAAACCAATCTCAATCGTCTGTAAGGGATAGAGTCATGGACACTGAATCGATCTGTAAATCTAAAAAAGGTGACCCTTGTCTGAGGAATCAAGAAACTCTTTGGTAAATTGATCCCTCAACCATGTCTTTGAAGAGACCACACTAGTCATTTTGTGTGAGATTCTGTTAAATGAAAAGAATGAGCTAGTACCAAGATATCATCAAAATAAGGAATCACCGCAATACCCTGCTCTCTGAATATAGATAGAAGGGCACTGAGGACCTTTGAGAATATTCTTGTGCTGTTGTTAGGCCAAACGGAACAGCGACAAATTGGTAATGCTTGTTTTGAAAAGAGAATCTCAGAAATAGATAGTGATCTGGATGAATCGGAATGTGAAGTTAAGCTTCCTGTAAGTCTATTGTGGACATGAAGTGACCTTGCTAAACAAAAGGCAGAATAGTCCTTATATAGTCACCATCTTGAAAGTTGGGACTCTTACAAAACGATTTAACGTTTTCAGATCCAAAATTGGTCTGAAAGAATTTTCCTTCTTTGGAACAATGAATAGATTTGAATAAAAACCAAATCCCTGTTCCTGCTGAGGAACTCAGACAATTACCCCCAAGAGTTCTAGATTTGAAACACATTTCAGAAATGCTTGGGCTTTTACTGGGTTTTTTTGCTACATGGGTGAGAAAAAAAAAAATCTTCCCATGGGAGGTCTTATTCAGAATCCAATTTGATACCCATGAGAAATAACATTCTGAATCCACTGATTTTGGACAGAGTCTGTCCAAATTCTTTGAAATAGCTTTAGTCTGCCCCCCACCAGAAGAACTGGATTGGGGGCCGCACCTTCATGCAGGCTAAGGGGCCGAATTTGGTTTCTTATAAGGCGTGGATTTATTTCAATTTGGAGATGGTCTCCAAATTAGAGCCAGAGGCTTTAGGGGAGGGCACAGTTTTCTGTTCTCTATTCTGACAAAAGGAGCGAAAAGTATGTAAATATGCCCTTCTAAGATAAGATTCAAGTTTACTATCTAAAGGATCTTTAAAAGAAGTGCTGTCTTCCATAGGAATGGTAGTACATTTAGCAAGAATGAAAATAGCCCCATCAAACTTAGGGACTGTTTCCCAAAGTTCCAAATTGGCAACAGGCAAATGATACAATTTTTTCAAACCTAGAAGAAGGGTTAAAAGATGTACCAGGTTTAGACCATTCTTTAGCAATCACATTAGAGATGGCGTATGGATTGGCCAATTGGAAAATGGCTGGAGTTTAAACAATTTAATCAGGAATTTTAATCTAAAATAGAGATATTCTGGGAGACTGCCAAAGCGGTTCTCAGAGGAGAGATTAAGGCATATATGATTTAAAAAAAAATAAAATGCTGGAAAGCGAGAGAAGTCCAATTGGCCAAACAACTTAGAAATAAATATAGAACATATATACAACATCAGGCCAAAGATAATTGGAAGGAATATCAAACATCAAAACATGAAAGAGAAACCTTCCTTAATCAACAGATGGATAATGCAGAGATAAAAAAAATAAAGCAATCTTCAATAAAAACGGCCCTAAGTCTGCTAAATTTTTGGTCAACATAGTAAAAAAAGTAGAAAGAAAAAGAATTTTATTGAAGCAGTCAGAGTAGATGAGCATCGACTAATTAACTCTAAAGAAATACAGGATAAATGTATTCAATATTTTCAAAAGATCTATTTGAAGGATCAGATATCTATAACTAATAAAGAATCTTTCTGGAATGCTATAAATCTCCCTAAGATCTTACCAGATTCTCTATTAGAGCTGAATAGAGAAATTCAGCACAATGAAATCATACAAGTCATTAAGAACTCCTTCAATCTCAAAGCCCCAGGTCCAGACCAGATCCCGTCTGAATTTTATAAGATTTTAATTGATCATATTATACCTGTTCTTTCCTCTCTCTCTATAAGAAATATTATATACAAAACGAGATACTATCTAATCTCTTTACATTATCGTGTATAGTTCTAATTCCTAAAAAAGAGAAGGATCCTGAGCTATTGGATTCTTATCGCCCCATCTCACTCCTCAATTGTGATTATAAACTCCTTGCTGCAATTATAGCTAATCGTCTTATCCCTGACCCTCTTATACATCCAGACCAAACGGGCCTTATGCAGGGGAGAACATCAATGAAGAACACTAGAACAGTCTTAACTCTTATAGAGTATTATTGGGGTAAATATAATATACAGAAAGGTAAAATACAGGAAGCCGGGGACTTTGCGCTAATTACCTTAGATGTCGATCATGGGATCATCTATTCACTTCCCTTGAAATTTGGGTTGGTTGGACATTTTTTACATTTTATTAAACTGATCTACAAAAACCTTGCATCGTCCCTTAATATTAATGATAACAATTCACCAAATATTTATCTTCATAAAAGGAACAAGCCCACTTTCTCCACTGCTATTTAATATCTCCTTAGAATCTCTTGCAGTATCTTGTAGGGGTAGGTTAGTGATTAGCGGTCGAGAGTTTGTATTATCTTTATATGCCAATGATATACTACTATACATGAGAAACACAAAAGGATACAATACCAAAATTACTAGATATCTTGAAAATATATAGTTATATAACAGGATACAAAATCAACGCCAATAAGTCAGAAATATTATGGATTATTAAGAATAAGAACAGTTTTACAGATAACCATTTTTTTCTCTGCCAACAGAGAATCCCAATCAATGGTATGAACTGAACTATCCACAGTTATGGGCAAAAATTTTGGCCTCTTTACGAGACTAGTCGAGAATTCCGCTATTATCTGCTAAAATATCCTTGATCAAAATAATACTATTTCCCAAGATTCTGAAACAAAATCTTTCAGTATTTATCTATATTAAATACCTAAGAAAGTTCTTTTCATACTGTTTTAGATTTTTCTGGGGTAAAGGAAAACCGTGTATCTTTATATATAGGCTATCACATGCTAAAGAGGATGGAGGACTGGCCCTTCCTGATATAAAAATTTATAATTGGTCCAGTATGCCAAAATTGCACTAGATTGGGTAACCGGAGCGGAATATATTACAACTACCAAGTGGAAGAGAATATAATCTTTCCATACACACTCAACGCACTTCTACATATTCCTAGAATTGAAAACCTAAAAATCAACATTCCTAAATATACTATCTTGAACATAATTAAGGCGTGGAATAAAATTTGTAAAGGGCTAAATATAGACAATTCTATTTCCACCCTCCTTCCAATACAAGGGAATCCGGAATTTGAGCCTGGTTTAGACTCCAGAATTTATAAAACGTGGGTCCAGAAGGATCTTAACTGTGTAATTCAACTTTTGGATAAAGAAACAAATTCAATAAAGTTATTTGAATACTTGGTACAGGAATTCAGTTTAAGCAATAAAAATGTTTTCGCATATCTTCAAGTAAGAAATTTTCTTTCAATAAATAAGTTAAAAAAAAAAAAAAAAAAAAAAAAAAAAGGACTTACTCTCTGGGCGTCCTAGACATGATAACAAAATTATATCAAACGGACATGCATTCTACGGCACCCCTATATAAAACCTTTATTCTAAAAAAAATTCTAAGGACGCTCTATTTTAAATGGCTGGGTGAATTAGAGAAGCTTCAGTTTGAGGATTTCAAAGATGTCTTTACTAGAATTAACAAATACACAGTATCAATAACATGGAAGGAGGCTCATATGAAACTAGTGAATAGATCCTATATTACCCCCTATATGAGATCAAAATGGAATCCAATTGAAAGAGTGCCATGCTCTAGATGC
This sequence comes from Bombina bombina, assembly GCF_027579735.1. Lineage (NCBI taxonomy): Eukaryota > Metazoa > Chordata > Amphibia > Anura > Bombinatoridae > Bombina > Bombina bombina. The sequence goes on from NC_069499.1 coordinate 1,120,309,040, forward strand.
CATTCATGGCAGGCGGACCTTCTCCACTGCTTTTGGCAATGTCCTAAGATTCAGAAATTCTGGTCTCAAAATTTGATTCTGATTGAACAAATTTCTAAACACTAAAATTACATTTAATAAATATTATATTTTTCTTCTTTGTGATGAACTAGGTTTACAGAATAAAGGCCTAATCAATACTACTATTTTTATTGCAAGACAACATATTCTCAAATCCTGGAAGGTTAAGCACAGCCCTAGCTTTTGTGCTTTACTAAAAGAGATTAGATTTCAGATAGCGGTGGAGCAACATGACGTACTAACTCCTGCTGATAACAAAGTTAAATATTTTTTGCACAAATGGGATAAAATGCTTATGTCCTTCCCGCTAGCATTCCAATTACAAATTCTTCACCCTATAAGAAACTCTATTGAATTTATTTTGACAACCCTTTTGAATTAATACAGAGGTGGGGGAGAGATAGAGAGTATCCTTTATTATTATTATTTACTTGGTTCAGTTTTTTTTTGTTTGGTTAGGGGATATTTCAAAAACATACAGAAAATCTCCAACACTAGGTGCACATAGGGTAGATCACATAGGTGCCAATCTCTGACATTTTTAAAATGTATTTTTTTCTATAAATGGTGAAGATATTTTTTTATTGTTGCATCCTGTATGATTGCATAAATGGGAAAATGTTTAAAGATGTTAAGGGTGCCGAGTTATTAACCCACCAAAAATGTCATAATATAAACCTTTTATTTTGATGATTTTGTATTGGACAAATGTTTGTATGGATATTATGTTTACATATACTTTGTAGCATCATGTACGATTGTTTTAAGATGCCCTTTGTTGGATAATAAAAAAGATATAAAAAAACAAAAACAAAGAGATGGCGTCTGAAATAGGAAAAACTTCAGGAGTAACAACAGAAGTCTTAAATACAGAATTTAAATGATTACTAGATTTATCATCAGGAGGTTTAGACTCAATACCCAAAGTAAATAATACTTCCTTTAAAAGAGAGAGCATATGCTCAGTTTAAAACAAAAAAGATTTGTTAATTTATGTCTCTGATGTAAGATCCTCTAAATCAGATGAACCCCCATCAGTAGAAGATACATCAGTATGCTGTTGGCCAGTACAAAATTCCCTAGATTTATGAAAAGTTTGTAAAGTCCTTTTACGTTTATCTGAAGGCGGCATAGCAGTCATAACCTTTTCTATGGCTGCACCAATAAAATCTTTCATTTCTGCAGGAATACCTATTGCATTAGACTGAGCTGGAATAGCAGTGGGTGCTTTTGTACTCATAGAAACACTATCAGGATGCAAAACATTTTCAAAACAGGTGCCACATAATTTAGCTGAAGAAATAAGATCAGCTTGTTTACAACAAACACACTTAGCTTTGGTAGAATTGAGACATCATTGCAAAAAAATGTAAAAAAACCAAACACAAACATTAATAGTAAAATATCTAATCTCCTCAAATATAGCAGTTTTCAGGAATGGTAAACAGTGCTTATGATTAAAAAACATTTATAATAAATATCAAAAGATATAAAAGCAAGCGTTATAAGCTCTCTATCAAATAATGAGAGCACAGAGAAAAGTGGGAGCGGCTATTTAAACTAAATAAAAAGATGCAAAATTGTAGTGCCAAAAAAAAAAAAAAAAAAAAAAAAAAACAGTGAGAAATTAATGACGCAATAAAATAACGTAATGTGCGTCGTCACGAGCGCATTTTGCCAGTCAATTTTGAAAAAGAACCTTAGTGTTTGCAGAGATAACCGGAGCCCAAAAGGTAAGAAAATAAAAACCAAATTCCCAAGATAAGCATAATTTCCCATTTTGATGCTTTATAAATATATTGCTGAAAGGAAATAAAACAAAACAGACCTGTCTCATGGCTAATATATATAAAATATACACATTAAAAACTTTAATAAATAAAGTGCCTTCAACAGCTGAGAGTGTCCTGAAAATGATATATACTTACCATAAGACACCCATCCACATAGCAGACAGCCAAACCAGTACTGAAACATATCAGCAGAGGTAATGATAGAGGAGTATAATGTTGATCTGTAAATGGAAGCAGCAGATCAATGCCTGCGACAGAATTTAGAGAAAACCTTATAAATAGATTTCCCATAGGCGAAAACATGGTATCATCAGGCAATACTCCCTTCACATACCTCAGACAAACACTGTACTTAGAGAGGAACTGGGCTTCAATATGCTTAGAAGCGCCTTTCACAGAAGAATCAAGTACATCATGCTTCACAACCTCCTAAGGAGGCAAAGTTTATAAAACTGAGGTATGAGTGAGGTGTATTTATAGGCATTTGAGGTTTGGAAAACTTTGCCCCCTCCTGATAGGAATGTATATCCCATCAGTAACACGCTCGTGGACTCTCGCCACCTGTGAATTTTTTTAAATGCACATAGATGAATTACATCTTTGAATAGAAACAAATTTGCAATATACATGTACAGTATAGGGGAAAATGCTTCTATTAAAAGTTATAACTGGTGCAGTGGAGGCTCCTCCATTTGAGCACACTCGCACGTGCCCCCCTCAGCATCCCAGAAGAAAAAAAAAAAATCTGAAAAAAAAAATATAATTTTTCCAATAGCCCCCTATTGAAAAAATTATATTTTTTTTTACCCCCAGAAAAAAATACAATATAAACTTATATTCTTTTTTTCCCA
>NC_069499.1:1120316743-1120324243 GCF_027579735.1 Bombina bombina
ACTTGTTCACTGATACATATATACACACACACACACATACATATATACATACACACACACACACATATACAGCCAACAATCAGCAGCTAGAACTTAGGTTCTTTGCTGCTCCTGAGCTTACCTAGATAAACATTTCAGCAGAGGATAGCAAGAGATGGAAGCAAGAATAGAAATAAATTGGAATGTTGTTTAACCCCTTAAGGACCAACGATGTACAAGGTACCTCGTACAAAAAATGGTCGTTAACGACGTACCCTGTACATCAGGGAATTCAAGCGGTGGAAGCATGTTATTGCAGTGATGCCATGATATTGAGGCACCCTGCAATAACATTTTTTAGGCACCCGATGCAGAGAGAGACACTCTGTGGCCCTCTCTGCATCGGCCAGCAATGGTGCTGATCGTTGGTGGGTGAGAGCAACAGCAGGGAGGCGGGTGGGCGGCCATTCTGGTAGATATCTGGCAGAGGGGGGCGGGATTACGTGTAAGTAGGCACGCAAGTAGGCACGCAAACGGGCACGGGTGGGAACCCTACACTATGGAACTAATGAGGGAGAGAGGACGGGGGGGGAGATTGTTGGATTGAAGCGATCTGTGAGGGGGGGTTAGCTTCACTACAGAAAAGTTTAGTTTTTTCATTAAAATGCATTAAAAAAAAAAAAAAAACTAATTATATGCAAAATGGGTAGTTGTTTGGGGGGGGGATCCTACACAGTAGAATATATCTTTAAAAGTAAGTAAATTAATAAAAAAGGCTTTAATTTTAGTACTGGCAGACTTTCTGCCAGTACTTAAGATGGCGGGGACAATTGTGGGGTGGGGGAGGGAAGAGAGCTGTTTTGGAGGGATCAGGGGGTGGGATGTGTCAGGTGGGAGGCTGATCCCTACACTAAAGCTAAAATTAACACTGCAAGCTCCCTACAAGGTACCTAATTAACCCCTTAACTGTTGGGCATAATACAAGTGTGGTGTGCAGCGGCATTTAGCAGCCTTCTAATTACCAAAAAGCAATGCCAAAGCCATATATGTCTGCTATTTCTTAACAAAGGGGATCCCAGAGAAGCATTTACAACCATTTGTGCCATAATTGCACAAGCTGTTTGTAAATAGTTTCAGTGAGAAACCCAAAGTTAGTAAAAAAGTGAACGATTTTTTCTATTTGATTGAATTTGGCTAGTGGCGAAACTACAGGGGGTGCAGGGTCGCAGGTGCGGGCCCAGCTAAAAAAAAATATATTTTTTTTTATACATTTTTTTTTAAATAAAAAACTTAACCTACCACTGCCTGCACTGATATCATGTGAGTGTGACATGACTACAGGGGTTAGTGTTTCTGTTTTACCCATTGGTGTTTATGTGTGTGTGTATGTATGTGACTGTGTGTGTGTATTTATGCATGTATGTGTGTTTGTGTATGTTTGTGGATCCAGCAAATTACAGACCTTGTTACTACAGCATGGGGGGGCAGGGGGTAAACAGTGTCACTATGCAGTACCACTATATACAGTATGGGGGGTGGACCATGTCACTGACTACTGTGGTCACTATATAAAGTACTGGGGCGGGTAGGGTCAGGCCAGCCATCTCACCGGCAGATTACAGACTGTGTCACTTACTCACTATATACAGTACTGGTGGGTTAAACAGTGTCACTATATACAGTAATAGGGAGTCAGACCATCTTACAGACCGTGGGCACAGGGTACCTCCTTTTGCAGACATGTAATCTGATTCACATTTTTTTCTGTGTTAAAAAAAAATAAAAATATATATGTATTAAATTCACCTTTTTTGGAGGGGGGAGGGGTGGTGGGGGGCCCCTCTAAGATTCTTGCACCTGGGCCCTGTGGTTTCTAGTTACGCCTCTGAATTTGGCGGTAAAATGGTGGCATGAAATATATCAAAATGGGCATAGATAAATACTTTGGGTTGTCTACTACACTACAGCTAAAATTACAGCTAAAATTAACCCTACAAGCTCCCTAATTAACCCCTTTGCTGCTGGGCATAATACATGTGTGACGCGCAGTGGCGTTCAGCAGCCTTCTAATTATCAAAAAGTAATGCCAAAGCCATAAATGTCTGCTATTTCTGAACAAAGGGGATCCCAGAGAAGCATTTACAACCATTTGTGCCACAATTGCACAAGCTGTTTGTAAATAATTTCAGTGATAAATCTAAAGTTTGTGAAAAAGTGAACGATTTTTTTTTTATTTGATCACTTTTGGCATTGAAACGGTGGCATTAAATATACCAAACTGGGCCTAGATCAATACTTTGGGGTGTCTACTAAAAAAATATATATACATGTCAAGGGATATTCAGGGATTTCTGACAGATATCAGTGTTCCAATGTAACTAGCGCTAATTTTGGGGGGGAAAATGTTTGGAAATAGAAAAGTGCTACTTGTATTATTGCCCTATAACTTGGAAAAAAAGTAAAGAACATGTAAACATTGGGTATTTCTAAACTCAGGACAAAATTTAGAAACTATTTAGCATGGGTGTTTTTTTGGTGGTTGCAGGTGTGTAACAGATATTGGTGGTCAAAGTTAGAAAAAGTGTGTTTTTTTATTTTTTCATCATATTTTATAAAAAAGTTTTTATAGTAAATTATAAGATATGATGAAAATAATGGTATCTTTATTAAGTCCATTTAATGGCGAGAAAAACGGTATATAATATGTGTGGGTACAGTAAATGAGTAAGAGGAAATTAAACACAAACACTGCAGAAATGTAAAAATAGCCCTGGTCCTTACAGGGACACTGAACCCAATTTTTTTTTCTTTCGCGATTCAGATAGAGCATGCAATTTTAAGCAACTTTCTAATTTATTGCTATTATCAATTTTTCTTTGTTCTCTTGCTATGTTTATTTGAAAAAGAAGGCATCTAAGTTTTTTTTTCTTGGTACAGCACTTTTTTTTTTATTGGTGGATGAATTTATCCACCAATCAGCAAGGACAGCCCAGGTTGTTCACCAAAAATGGGTCGGCATCTAAACTTACATTCTTGCATTTCAAATAACGATACCAAGAGAATAAAGAAATTTTGATAATAGGAGTAAATTAGAAAATTGCTTAAAATTTCATGCTCTATCTAAATCACAAAAGACATTTTTTTGGTTCAGTGTCCCTTTAACCCCTTAATGACCACAGCACTTTTCCATTTTCTGTCCGTTTGGGACCAAGGCTATTTTTACATTTTTGCGGTGTTTGTGTTTAGCTGTAATTTTCCTCTTACTCATTTACTGTACCCACACATATTATATACCGTTTTTCTCGCCACTAAATGGACTTTCTAAAGATACCATTATTTTCATCATATCTTATAATTTACTATAAAAAAAAATATAAAATATGAGGAAAAATTGAAAAAAACACACTTTTTCTAACTTTGACCCCCAAAATCTGTTACATATCTACAACCACCAAAAAACACCCATGCTAAATAGTTTCAAAATTTTGTCCTGAGTTTAGAAATACCCAATGTTTACATGTTCTTTGCTTTTTGTGCAAGTTATAGGGCCATAAATACAAGTAGCACTTTGCTATTTCCAAACCACTTTTTTCCAAAATTAGCGCTAGTTACATTAGAACACTAATATCTTTCAGGAATCCCTGAATATCCCTTGACATGTATATATTTTTTTTTAGTAGACATCCCAAAGTATTGATCTAGGACAATTTTGGTATATTTCATACCACCATTTCACCGCCAAATGCGATCAAATACAAAAAATCGTTCACTTTTTCACACATTTTTTCACAAACTTTTGGTTTCTCACTGAAATTATTTACAAACAACTTGTGCAATTATGGCATAAATGGTTGTAAATTCTTCTCTGGGATCCCCTTTGTTCAGAAATAGCAGACATATATGGCTTTGGCGTTGCTTTTTGGTAATTAGAAGGCCGCTAAATGCCACTGCGCACCACAAGTGTATTATGCCCAGCAGTTAAGGGGTTAATTAGGGAGCTTTTAGGGAGCTTGTAGGGTTAATTTTAGCTTTAGTGTAGTATAGTAGACAACCCCAAGTATTGATCTAGGCACATTTTGGTATATTTCATGCCACCATTTCACCGCCAAATGCGATCAAATTGAAAAAAAAGTTAAATTTTTCACAATTTTAGGTTTCTCACTGAAATAATTTACAAACAGCTTGTGCAATTATGGCACAAATGGTTGTAAATACTTGTCTGGGATCCCCTTTGTTCAGAAATAGCAGACATATATGACTTTGGCGTTGCTTTCTGGTAATTAGAAGGCCGCTAAATCCTGCTGCGCCTCACACGTGTATTCTGGCTAGCAGTGAAGGGGTTAATTAGGGAGTTTGTAGGGAGCTTGCAGGATTAATTTTAGCTTTAGTGTAGAGATCAGCCTCCCACCTGACACATCCCACCCCCTGATCCCTCCCAAACAGCTCCCTTCCCTCCCCCACCCCACAATTGTCCCCGCCATCTTAAGTACTGGCAGAAAGTCTGCCAGTACTAAAATAAAAGGGTTTTTTTAAAAATAAATAATTTTTTTTAGCATATTTACATATGCTAGGGTGTAGGATCCCCCCCTTAGCCCCCAACCTCCCTGATCCCCCCCCAAAACCGCTCTCTGACCATCCCCTCTGCCTCATTGGGGGCCATCTTGGGTACTGGCAGCTGTCTGCCAGTACCCAGTTTGCAAAAAAAAGGGCTTTTTTATATTTATTTGTCTTTTTTCTGTAGTGTAGCTTCCCCCCCCACACAGACAAACCCCCACCACCTTGCTGATCTTTTTTTTTTTTTTAAACAAATATTAGGGCATTTAAACATTTTTGCTAACACATTTTCTGTAGTGTAGCGGTTCCCACCCGCTCCCTCCCCGTGCACGCGCCCGCCCCCGCCCTCCCGTGCACGCGCGCGCGCCCGTGCGCGCCCCCGCCCACGATCCCGCCCCCCCTGCACATAACCAGGGCCATCGATGGCCGCCACCCGCCTCCCGGTCCGGCTCCCACCCACCAACGCAGGGAACCACCGATCTCCGGTGCAGAGAGGGCCACAGAGTGGCTCTCTCTGCACCGGATGGCTTAAAAAAGTTATTGCAGGATGCCTCCATATCGAGGCATCACTGCAATAACCGGAAAGCAGCTGGAAGCGAGCAGGATCGCTTCCAGCTGCTTTCCAAACCGAGGACGTGCAGGGTACGTTCTCAGGCATTAACTGCCTTTTTTTTGAGGACGTACCCTGCACATCCTCGGTCGTTAAGGGGTTAAGGGAAGGAAATTGAAAAATGTTTTTGTCCTTAAGGGGTTAAAAAATGTAAAGTTTACCATCACTTTAAGGGATACCAAAGCACAGTCACATAACATGCAAGAAAACAGAATGATATTCCCACCGTGTAAATGTACCTGCAAACCGTTATCACTATACACAAATGTTATTGGAAAACTAAATCAAAATATTGCAACAACTTGCTCTTTTTTTCATGACAGTGGTTATCTGTGACTCGGAAGATAACAAAGTAGTCTAGCTGCAGACTGGAGCTCCACTCTAGACAGTAAACATGTGACCTCCACTGACTCTAGACAGGAAACATGTGACCTACACTCTAAGCTTTTATTTTTTTTTTAATCAACTTTAATGTAACAAACAACCTATAGACAATCATTCTGAAAACAAAACATTTTGCAACTTTCTTGTTCTTAATGTGCACTCACAGTGGTTTATGCTGATTGTCATTTATAAGGTAACCACTGTGAGTGCACATTAAGAAGAACAAGAAAGCTGCAAAATGTTTTGTTTTCAGAATGATTGTCTATAGGTTGTTTGTTACATTAAAGTTAAAAAAAAAAAAAAGCTTTGAGTGGAGGTCACATGTTTCCTGTCTAGAGTGGAGCTCCACTCTGCAGCTAGACCCTTGTGGAAGATAATGGGAACAGTAGCTGTACACATCCTCAGAGTCACAAAATGCACCACAAAACATACTGAAACCGCAGGTAATTGCCTAAACACACTCTCTGCCATCCAACCATTCCCCTTTTTTGTACAACACTGTGTTCTCACCAATATTCCACCACAATATTGACATCCATTGTAACTCTAGCTAGTAGCAGCTGAAAACACTCAGGAAATGGTAGCGGCTAGATTCCTTCTCTCTGATGGATCATCTGACATCACAGCAGTCACGTGATGGCAGTGATCACATGGTATAGAGACAGAGTTAAAGGGACAGTACACTGTAAAATTGTTTTTCCATTAATGTATTTTAAATGACTTGTTATACCAACTGCAGAGTATAAAATATTTGAGAAATTCCATTCTCATGCTTATATGTGTATATGAAGTAGCTGATTTTCTGCTTTGAAACCACAGCCTATTACAATAGGTTGAACTTAAAGGTGATATCAGATCTCATTATGTTCTAAGTTTGTGTAAACAGACTTGCTTCCTTATCTGTTATTTGGCTGGAACACCAAAGCTCAATACATAGAGAGAACAATGGAAAATGATCATTCTATTACTTAACTATCCTGCATCCCACTGAAAGTGTAATCTCTTCTGCTGGCTGTGTATACTTAGGTTATTCAATAGCCAATACTACAGTATTAATTTGTTCAGTGTAGGTGGCGATACCACAGGCTAAATCAGCTATTTCAAATGCTGAAATAGGAGTAAAGGAGCTACTTGTAACCAATTTAATACACTCTAGCATGTTAAAAGGATCATTGGGAATAATTTAAAGGGGAGATTTTTGGGGGGTGAACTGTCCCTTTAAGAAGGAAGCAGAAGTGCGGGAGACTCAAGACAACAGGATACAGCTGTTTTACTCCTGCAGCTTGTACTTTATCAGGAGTTGTTATTTTGGCTGATGCTGAACATGAGAGAAACATGAATGGGACAAATGAGTGAGTAGAATATGTGTTTTCATAAGGCAAGAGACTTTGTTTTTATTCTTCATTTTTTATTATTTATTTTGTAGGAGAGAAGCTGTTATCTGGGACTGCAGATGAACTGTGGAATAACACTAAGATACATTAAACTGAACTTGCTAACTATACACAAATTGTTGTCTTTTGTATGTTTGTCCGGGTATCAGTCATTACATAATTAGTGAAATTCAGCTATATATTTAAAACTTGCATTTAAAAGGTACAGTCTACACCCGAATTGTTATTGTTTTAAAAGATATATATAATCCCTTTATTACCCATTTCCCAGTTATGCATAACCAACACAGTTATAATAATATACTTTTAACCTCTGTGATTATCTTGTATCTAAGCCTCTGCAAACTGCCCCTTTTTTCAGTTCTTTTGACAGACTTGCAGTCTAGCCAATCAGTGCCTGCTCCCAGATTACTTCACGTGCATGAGCACAGTGTTATCTATATGAATTATGTGAACTAACACCCTCTATTGGTGAAAAACTGTTAAAATGCAATCTGAAAGAGGTGGACTTCAAGGTCTAAGAAATTAGCATATGAACCTCCTAGGTTATGCTTTCAACTAAGAATACCAAAAGAACAA